>NC_090787.1:19377500-19400000 GCF_040054535.1 Antennarius striatus
ACACGCACACAAGACACAGAGCATGGTACAATCAATTGCCTGCATCACCACAACAACACATGCAGAGAACATGCAAATTTGTATTTTTGATCCTTTCACTATTTTGTGATGTTTTAATGAGGCATAATGATTTCCTGGCTCTGACTTGAAGATTACAACTTTAAATACCAGGATTTAAGAGTCATTTAGATCAGTACCAAAGTACTTTGTTTGAGTTGATGTCTTATTATTTTCATCGACAGTAATCCCTCGTTACTCGCGGTTAATGCGTTCCAGAAAAACAAAATTCCTCGATATAGCGATCAACTATTTTTTTAAATTATTTACGATAATTTAAACATTTTTGAACCCTCCCCATACTGACATTAAACCAACTTATATCTGTATTACCTTTTCCCACAACTTAGTGACTGTTTAAAACACTTTTGTGTTAAAGAAGACGATTTCACCATGTTTGAACAGAATTGCTAATGATGACATCACTGAACTGAAATGGATGGCCACCATCACCAATTTAGAAAGAAACAAACTGAAACTAATTGATTAATTTTCCATGTTTTGTGTCATAAACATTGAAAACTGTTTGCATTTGACCATCTGTCAAATTAACTATTTGTTGTGATGTCATGCTGAGTGCTCCACGAACCTGTGAGAGGCGTGGGGTTCCAGGGCTGGATGAGTTGGAGGCAGGAAGGCCGACTGAAGGGTTCATGGTGCGCTCTCTCTCCTCCTGGTAGATTCTGTCTCTCTCGCTCTCGGGCAGGTTCAGGAAGTTCTGCATGGCTTTCAGGTTGACCAGCAAAGACTGTGATGCTGTACGAGGGTCCTCTTCCTTCCTCAAGATCTCTGACAGCAAACCCTGGATCAGCAAAACACACGTTTTCTACAAGAACTTGACAAGAAGGGGAAGTTTGTTGCTTTAAAATGTCCCGATAATCCCAGTTTACAGCCTGCAGGGCTGTGAGATGCAGATAGAGATTAAAGTGGATTTGAATTATATTCTATACATCATTGGGCAACTACTACCACTCAGTTCAGTTCTTCAAAAATTGTTTAAAAGTCCCATATTATAGTATGGCTTTCACAGTAAAACATCTAATTAACCACACTAAAATCTTTAAAATTACTCCTATTCTTTGCCCCAAATTAAACAATCCAACATTTATATGAATATGCAAATACCTAATATTTTAATAGAAATTTTATAGTCTATAACTTCATTTATAGTTGACTTGCTGGACACTAGATGACTCCTGATTTACAGTAAACCCCATTTCCCGTTGAGTCTGAGATGTTTCAGGTTTCCTCCCAGTCTATGGTGAACACTGATCGATGGTGATGCAACCTCAGGTAACAACAGGTTGTGGGGAGGTTTAGGTATCACAGGGTCTATTTTTATACAAGATTCTTACACTGATAAGAAGTACAGTATGCCCTCTCGCAATCGCGAATCAACGATTGCGACTCCACCTCATTGCAAATTTTTGGTCGGCAGTCATGTGATACCGTACACACATTCTATTGGTTGACGGCATCCGAAAGCACGCTCGTTCCGTCAGTCTCTGACTTTTGTGACACACAAAAGTGCTTTAAACAGTCTATAATAGCCTGAGAAAAGGTAATACAGATAGAAGGTGGTTCAGTATGTTGAGGGTTCATAAATGTTTAAATTATCGCAAATAATAAGATGAATAGATCTTGATCTCAATTGCAGATTCCGCAATCGCGAATTAACCGCAAAGATCAAGGGTGCACTGTATATCAAAGTTTAACTGTACATTATTTAAAGCAGCATATCAGCCTAACATTAAATGTTTCACCCATAAAATTGAGAAAGTGAAACTGAAGTTGATTTGCACCACTGACTAAAATCCGGATGGAGCTGGTCGTATTTAATGTCACTTCTTTTAGAATAATCGCTGATCATTTTGGTACGACTATAAATGTATATGAATTATTCTCTCTGAATACACACTTTTTATAGGCAGGGACACACAGATGCAAACAGCACAAAGCACCTGGTCTCTGCCAGTGGGTCTGTGAGCCACCCCCATTACAGTGATGTAATGGGGCGTGCAATAACCCCTTTAGTACAGCCTGACTGCATCAGGTGTCTGTGCTGCTGTGAGGGTGGGGGGGGGGCAACAATGCTCAATGTCCCAGCAAGCACCCGTCATCCTTCTGCTAATCCCACTGGAAACACCACGAGGTGGATAATCACTGGGTCACACTTTCATGACGTCAACCATCCAAACTTCAGCTGTTCTCTCTCCTGATGGGATGGAGAAGGAAACTCCTCCTTTCAGTGTGACATTCTGAATAAGCCCAGGATGATCTGGGCTTATTCAGGTGAAACAGCACTGCCCGTTGCTGACACATCACTTTTCTGCCACCAGGCTTCCCTAAATATTGGCCACCATCTTCACCACACCCAACACACACTCACCTGTGTGCGATTGAAGGCCACACGAGCGAACACAGCCTGTGAGACGCTAGCCCTCTTCAGCTCGTCTCTGACCTGCTGGTAGATTTCAGAGGAGACGTCAGAGGCCACGCTGTTGCTCCCAGAGTGGTCGCCCGCTTTGGAGGAACCCCTGGGGATGGGTGGGTGGTTGAGAAACTGCTGGTTGATGGCCTGGGGGTGTTGGTGGGCCAACAAACGGCTAACTGCTAGTTGTTGGTTGATGAGGTGTGCCATGGCGAGCTGTTGACGAACCAGTTGTGGGGACAGTTGGGGGGACAGCAACCCCCCTGGCCCCAGCAGGGGCTGCAGGGAACCGGGCGGGGGTGGGGGTGGAGGTACTTGGCCGGTACGGAGAGGTGGGCTGTGGTGGAGGGGTCCGTGGGGCGAGGGCTGTTGTGGCAGGGGTGGAGGGGGTGGGGGCTGCTGCGGCACCTGCGATTGCACTTGCGGATCAGCAGATCCAGTTTTGAGGAGGGGGTTGCCAGCTCCCAGGTGGCCGAGCTGGGCCAGGCCCACCAAGTGAGAAGGAGGTCTTTGGCCCAGAACACAGAAGTCTGCCATGTTGTCTCTCTCTACTGGGAAGGACATAAGACAGTCAACGTGGGCACATCGCCACCTTCATCACACAGCCACAAAGACAAGAGTCGTTACCTTTAATGTCAGCGGTGTCTCTCCCAGACCACATCTTCTCCAGGTAATCTACTGCTCAACAACACAAACACAGAGTCAGCCACCTGTGTGATGGTGATGCTGCTGCTCGCTGTCGTGACGCTCACGACCAGAACCGGTCAAAGGCACTCAGCGGTCCCACGTTATAACATTACCAACACTGAATACAGAAAGTCCACCTGTACTTATATTAATCCTGCAAACAACCACCTAATTATTGGATGTTTGTAGGATTAATACACAGATCAGATCCTTCCTTTAGTGGTGAGAACCTTTCTATATAACAGCAGTTTCTTTTTCTCAACACATTGATAAGGAGGCTGAGCCGCTGTTTACTGTTGAGCTCACCTTTCATTTTCTTATATTTCTTGTACCAACGACCAAACTCTTGGCATTTGGCAGTGGAGACGTTCGCATAGTAGGAACTATTCACTATGGAGGAAATCATACTCTGACAGAGAAAGAGAAAGAAAACATCATTAATAACAAACATAAAATCAAGCTGACATCAACCACATACATGCTGACATGAAGTCCCACACAAACAAGAGAGGGAGTCTCCAGCCATAGTCACACATGTTTTCAATGGATGCTGTGATCACACACACACACACACACACACACACACACACACACACACACACACACACACACACACACACACACACACACACACACACACACACACACACACACACACACACGGAACATGTATTTAACCTATTTTTAACCTCTTTCATGGGAGGGATTTTGGACAGACATGCTATAGCCAGCTCAGTGGAGCTGCTTGGGACCTGTGACTACCTGGTGTCACTACCTCGAGGTTTGTGCATATATGATGTGCAACATTCAGAACAAGGATTAAGGAGGGAGTCATCAAGAATTGGACACAAAGTCCTCTGAGGCAGAAATATTCATTGATTCTTCTCGTGCTTGGCATGAGTGTGTGTGTGTGTGTGTGTGTGTGTGTGTGTGTGTGTGTGTGTGTGTGTGTGTGTGTGTGTGTGTGTGTGTGTGTGTGTGTGTGTGTGTGTGTGTGTGTGTGTGTGTGTGTGTGTGTGTGTGTGTGTGTGTGTGAGAGAGAGAGAGAGAGAGCATGCAGAACACATGATTAGAGCAATGATCACCTTCCTCGGGTCATCCTCATCTCATCAGCATCAGTAGCAGGTGAAGCTAAAGCCCATTCCTCAACCAAATATTTGAATATTGATTATTTTTGTTAAGATATGACTGTTTTTCTGAAGTGACTATTTAGAAGCATTTAGCACAAACAAGACTTGACTAACTAGTATTTAAATTTAGAGGTTTTCACATTTAATGCAATTGTGATTCCTCCAGTCTAACTAAACCACAAGCTTTTATTTATCTAACACAGGTTTACCTCGGCTTAATTTGTTTGGAGTTCAGTTGTTCTCGATTATATGTCAGTTTTCAAAAAAAAAACACAGAAAAATAAAAATCAAGTGTATGTTAATTTTAAAGTTTCCATTTGTCTGCCACAATCACTGAGGAAAAGACAGGAGACAGAGCTGGAGGTAGCAGAGATGAAGATGCTGAGGTTCTCTCTGGGAGTGACCAGGAAGGATAGGATCAGGAATGAGTACATCAGAGGGACAGCACATGTTAGAGGTTCTGGAGATAAAGTCAGAGAGGCCAGACTGAGATGGTTTGGACATGTCCAGAGGAGAGATAGTGAATATATTGGTAGAAGGATGCTGAGTTTTGAACTGCCAGGCTGTAGACCTAGAGGAAGACCAAAGAGGAGGTTTATGGATGTAGTGAAAGAGGACATGAAGGTAGTTGGTGAGAGAGAAGAGGATGCAGAAGACAGGGTTAGATGGAGGACACTGATTCGCTGTGGCGACCCCTGAAGAGAAAAGTCAAAAGGAGAAGAAGAGTCTGTCCTTCACAAATACTGGAATCCTTAAATATCTAGTAAACTGTCAAAAGCACATAATTTTACTGTACAATAAAACAGAATAAAACATACAGTAATCCTTTGTTACTCACGGTTAATGCGTTCCAGGACCACCCGCAAAAAAACAAAATTCCACAATATAGCGGCAAACTATTTATTTTATTATTTACAGTAATTCAAACCTTTATGAACCCTCCCCATACTGATATTTAACCACCTTATATCTGCATTACCTTTCCCCACACTCTCAGACTGTTTAAAGCACTTTTGTATTCAAGAAGTGTTCCTTTAATACATGGAAGCTGTCAGCCATCAGAATGCACGTGGGGTGTCACCCGAGGGATTACTGTATAATATCATATTATTAGCCCAAGGCAACCCCCGTGACCCACAATAAGAAAGAAGCAGCTGAAAACGAGACAGAGACTTTTTTTCTTTACCATATTTAAAAAATAAAAATTAATTGTTTGTAATCTTAAAATAGATACATATTAATGAACTATAATTAAAATATATTAATTCATAAAGTTCAGAGCTGGGAATGGTTATCCACAGTTTAGCCTGGAGACTGAGTTACTTAAACTTACGCCAGGTGTCCTGGAACCATTTGATGGCGTAAGCCGAGGTTTACCTGTAGATGGGACCTCAACAGAGGAGGAGTATGACCCTCTGGACCTACTTGGAGCCCCTGGCCCTAATCTACAAGGTGGTCTCATTGTGAGGCAGTACTCTTGTTCAGACCACTAGAAGCTGGTGTAAAGGTGAGGCACCTGTGTTGCTGCGACAACGGATACATGACTCACCTGTGAAAGAGGACACTCTTTAGCCAGGGTGCTCTGGTTCATCTCCTTGAGCAGCTCCTTGAGGGCGTTCCTGACAGTCGAGTGGTTCCACTGCTCACAGGGCAGGTCCTCCAGCTTTGAAAAACTAGCACAACCACACACATCTCTGAGTTAGACTCCCATCTTTAGGTCATTCCAGGAATGCCTAAAACTAAAATAACACTAAAAAATCATTGCACAGAGTAATAAAAAATGGAGAATCATTACACTAATTAACACTTAAATAAACAGTTTGACATTTCAATTACTCTCATTTTATTCCATATCTGTCATATCATTGTATCTGATCGTATATGCATTTGCTGTCTTTAACTAAGGTACTGAACAAAACTGAAGGATACACAAGTGAATGAATGATAACAGAAATCATGACATTGTGTTACTGCTATTAACAGCAAAACCAAATCAACACATAAACAGTTTGTCACAAACAAGTCCCCAAAGCCCACAGCTACCAATAGTTTTAAGCAACATGACAGAAAAGCTAGGCCAAAGTTACTCAAAGTATCACACTTGGCAACAATGCTTTCTCCCACCCAGGAGGGTTCAAACGAGCCCTCCTGGGCGTCTCTCTGGTAGATAAAGTTGAATCAAGGACAGTATTGTGTGACATACAGTACAGACACTGGAATCTGCAGCAATGTTATAAATCTAAGGATGGCTTGTTGCCAGAGCAGTTTTCATTTCCACTTTATTTGCCTGAGCTCAGGTTTGGGTGGGTCACAGACAGACCTGTTCACCAACAAAGATCTGGTCTACAGACTGTGGCTCATGTCCGTCCTGCAGGCTACGCCATTAATAAAAGCTTTTTGTGGATGTTTCTAGATTTTCCATTGGACTGAGGTGAGTTGATAATTACTGGTCATTCAAAACTCCCGTTCACCCACACCCATGACTTCCTGTAAAGACCCACAGTGTATTCTCACATTCTTTCCACAATTTATTTCATTCCAACCTCAGCCTCTGAGCAAGTGTGCCAAAGCTCTGCCATCTCCATGGATACTCCCACAAACATGTAAACAAACCGGTATGCACCGAGACAATAACAATAATAACCTTCTCATCTGGAGTTTATCAGTTTTTATCTGTCCATCAAGATTGACTTATTGGAGGGAACCAGGAGTTCCAAGCAGACGGGCTCTCCCAGCAGACAGATAACAGATAAACCCCCACCAGGCCCTTTAGCGGGAGCTTCAGGGCTTCAGGGCTGCTGCATCTAAATTTGATAAATATGATAAAGTCGAGAATTGTCTGCAAAGACATGCACAACCCACTGTCTTTGAATCGTTGTAGCATTTAAAGGCCTTACTGTCCCCATGAAGGACGGACATCTATCTTTTTTATATCCGTCTGAGTGAGGGTTTAGAGTGTGAACATTCCACTGTGTTTGAAAGCTAAGGGCTGATTCCTCCTGACCCACAATCGAATGACAGAATGAAATGGACCCAGACATAAGAGGACCTGTCCTCTGTGACCTCTGACCTTTGGAGCTGGATGCGTAGTGTGACCATGTGGTAGACCTCCAACAACATGTCCGCCACCGTTGCCTCAGGTGCGTCCGTCAGGAAGTGGATGGGCAGAGGGTTCCACCTCCCCACTTTGATAATGCCTGAACAGACACATCACACTTTACTGTTAAACATATTTTAATGGTATGAAAAATAGAGCAATGCAGAACAGGAAGAAAAAGAGTGGTGTAAATTCTGTAACGTGTTGTTGCATCCTGAACTACCTGTGTGTCAGCCGAAGCTTCGGCGCTGCACATGCTTTCAGGTCGTTCCTGTAGAGCTTCTGTTTTAGTGTTGCTCATGCTAACAGGGTGAATGTGGCAGCACACATTCGAAGGAGCAGCAGTCACTGTCTTTTGTGTCACTTGTGATTGCTCATTATCAAACAACAAAAACATATTTAATGGATGGGGACTTGTCAGCCTGGTAACCATGGAAACAGAAAAGCTCACTCTGTGTGAGTTCTGTGTGTTGTTCTGTCATCAGCGCACCAACACAATTTATACGATGTCTACACAGCTAATGGTGATCAAAACCAGTACTTCATCCCAGTCCTCCCAGTGCCATGACAACCCTAAGAGTGCTCACCTCACTTCGGTCTATATTTGAGGCTTTTACGAACCACTGATCACTACAATCCAATGATCGGTATTTCCTCAGAACCCTACAGTGGAGGACAGTCGTTAACTGGTTCCAGGAGACGTGACTTCAGTTGAATGAACTCGTCTCAAGACTAAACTGTAGATAACCATTCCCAGTTCTGTACTGAACTTTATTCATGAATGCATTTTAATAACATTTGGTTAATATGAATTGATTTTAAGCTGAAAAACAATTTCATTTTTTTAATACAGTACAGAAAAAACGTTTCTCGGACACAGTGGTCTGTGTCTGATATGGTTGTTTTATCGTGGAATTTCCACAGGTTCCCGCTAGTATGTTGTTATATATTTTTGTTCTGATTTATTATACAGTAACATGATGTTATGCGCTTTCAACAAATTTACTAGTGATTTTATGATTTCAGTATTTGTGGTGGACAGACATAAAGTGGAGTACAATGAAATAAACTTGATTTTCATTTTTCTGTGTATTTTTTGAAAGCCGACGTATAATCGAGAGCGACGTAACTCCAAACAGCACAAGCAGAGGGTAACCTGTAGACAGCCTTCACCTTCTGTACTTCTAGGTAGTCTTAATATTGGATATGACTGTGTTTTAGTGAATACACTAAGCAGGACAAACATTTTGATGTTTATTACAGAGATTAATTAAATGCTTTTTCTGAATTGCCTGCTGGGCAAATGTATTGGACCACTGGCTGTGACTCGGACTGATGTCTCCAGTAAGAACAATCGGAACCGTTTGATAACCATCTAACAGTACAAAGCAACAATCTAGACTCCAGCTGCTAAAAAATATGTTTATATTGAAATTATTTGCTTAGAATGTATTTATTGTTTTGTTATCTTGTGTATTTTGTATGTGTCAGACCGTCAGACACCAAACGCCTGCAGACACTAAAGATCATTTAATGTGAGTTTACCTCCTTATATTTGTGTTGTTTCAGAGGCCTGCAGCGCCATGAAGGTAGCCCTAAATACCAACAACTGAACACACTCTACAACACACACAGTCACATACACAGCGTTCTCATCAGCGTGTGTTCTTGCGTCTTTCATGTATATTTTTTGACAGGGACGCATAATCATCAGACAGTGTGCGTCCCTGGGACGCAAGCTTTAAATGCACTTTCATTCACCAAAAATATTCATAATTTTTCTATTTCTCCACTTGAATTTTGAATCCGGAAATCGCCATTATGTTTTGATCTGGCACGAGTTTCTCATCACGAAACTCACCTGCGTGATTCCGCCTTATTAAAATCGACCAAACGGCAACACAACGTTTGCTCGCTTTTCATGCTGCAGTGAGAGCGAGGAGTTAGTTAGGCACTCCAGAGCAAGCATAAACTGTCGCTTATGTTTGCTCTGGAGAGTCCTGTTGGGTTTCTCTGTCTGTTAAAGCGCTGTGAAATATCTGCTGATGTGATTAAGCGCTATACAAATAAAGGTTGATTGATTGATTTATTATCACCATGTCTCCGAAAAAGATGCAAAAGTTGGAGAAAAATCAAGTGACAATGAGTGCTTCCTTGCATAAAAAAAAAGTTAATAAAGAAAAAGAGACAGATATTACTGACAGATAGTACTGAGATGTGTGGAGAGGGCACTGTCAGCTTGGTGCAGTGTCCACAGGAGGGTACAGTATATGAATTAAGGGCAAAGAAAACTATTGAGTGAAAACAATATGTGAAAAAAAAATGTATTACATCTTAATTTATTTCTAAAACTGTTTTTTTAAATGACTACCAGGCTTTAACATTTTGATAAAACTAATATATAATTTTACTCTTTTTTTTTTACTTTTTACAGTTATGATGTTATTATTAAAAACATTAAAATTAATATTTTGTTTAGTTTTTATATTGTTCTATTGGCAAAACTCAATCCTTGCGTATGTTTCTACCGTATATTCTGTTACTACTTTTGGGATACGTAAACGTCATGTTGGGATGCACAAATATTTTATGAAGCGCATCCCAGGGATGCACTACTTTCTTGAGGTAAAATGAGCTCTGCACACACACACAAACACACACACACACACACACACACACACACACACACACACACACACACACACACACACACACACACACACAGAGAGAGAGAGAGAGAGAGGGTTTTCATAGGGACTGGCTGGAACTGTGAAAACTAAACAAAGCTAATCACATTACTATCCCTAAATGAGATCCAGACGGGTCCTCTCAGCGTTCCCTCATTGCTGCCCCCCACCACCACCACCTCTCCTATGCCCTCAACCTCCCCCCTTTCTCTTACTTTAGATTCCCCTTCCCTCCAGATCCATCTGATCTCTTTTCCATCCATCACTTTGTTGTATTTTACTATATTTGATCTTTGATTGTAAGCTGAGCTGCTTCCAATTATCTGATCCTACAGGGTAGCATCATTTAATCCATTAAGAGCAGAAAGGACGACCCCTAGGATCCCTAAATGCATCCCCCATGAACGTTCAACAATGTAAAGTCAGCCAGATATAACCTGATTATAACAGTGGAGGGCGGAACAGTTTATTCCTCCACCCTGTAGTCTGGATCTGACGGATCTGGACTGTCAGTTGAACCTGTACCAAAACAAAAAAATGTACCAACACCCAAAGGATGTCTTATTGTTTTTCTTTGTTATCCATGGATTATTCTCCAGGACACTGAAGTAAATGTCAGCATGACAATAAAGAAAGTGGACAAAAAACCATGGATCTGTGTTCTGTGCCCTGTGTCTATATGTGATCTAACCCTAACCCTAACCCTAACGCTAACCCCTAACCACATCCTTCAACCGGCTGGGAAATCATTCCTGGAGTTTTTGAATAATCCTGCAAACAAACGAAAATGTGAGTTCATCGCAGGGAAAGAACTTTTTCTATTTCTTTTTTCACAAATTTATTTCATATGCATACGTTTGACATTATCAATATGACACAATATTTCTCACATCTTTTCAGGATTAGATCAAATCGGGTGGAAACTACAATATAGTTTACCTGTAAGCTTTAAAGTTAATAAGCGTAGAAAAACATTGAGATTGGATTTTCTATGTTGTCAAAATGAAATGTTAATTTCACATCTGAAAGAGTTTGTATTTTTATGCGAGGGAAGATGTAATGAAACACATTTTAAAGAGAGGGAACAAAACACTCAGATCATTTTATTACAAAGAGGAAAAGAGTCGGCCCTACTTTACTCTTATTTATTGTGTCTCTTCCTCCGACAGTCAAAAGACACACACACACACACACACACAGACACACACACTCGTCTGAAACAACAGTTCTGCTAATGCCAGGTTGAGTGGAAGCAAATGCGTGAATAAGCAGACAAACACAACCTCACAGAGGACACATGACAGCACACAGAGAAGTGGACATGTTCATGTACCAGCCTGCACGCAAGCACACACCAACACACACACGCCAACACACACACACACACACACACACACACACACACAGTGTGATGGTAAACGCATTAATAATTGATTCATCATTTTGGTCTGCTGTTCAATGTGCTCTGCTTCTCGTCCACATGTAAAAGTAGAAATCATTGTTCCCATTTCCACATTAAAATTCCACCTCCCAGAGATGAGCTTTCATGTGGCTGCTGGCGGTTTGGCTCATGTCTGTGTCTGCCCATCCCACAAACACACACTGATTCCTCCGACTCCTCTCATCAACAAACACACACACACACACACACACACACACACACACACACACACACACACACACACACACACACAAATAATAGCCATGTTCACACAGTGATCCCATTGTCCCTTGCTAGAATACGTCTTAATGGTTGCAGCAGGCTGCACATGAACGCAAGACTTGGTCCAAACTGGTTCCAGTTTCCACCCCTGGCACATGCCGAGGTAAACCCCATACGCCCGGTTCCTCCTCTCATCTCCCGTTGTCATTTCAGCGTGTGTGTCTGCCAAACACTGGAAATTAACACGAGACACTCAAATCTATAAAGTACTGTGGAAGAAGTTGAGCTCAGTCCGGGACAACAGCTCGAAAAAGAGTTTCAGGCTTATTATAAATAATAATAGTCCTGTCATGTGCTCTAAGAGTAATCGGAAAAATGAGTCCCCCCTGGGAAAACTCACATGAGCACCACCTCCAGTCAGAACAACTCACTCACACACCCTGTGTGTTACACCACCAACTTTAACGTAACAGAAACACGACAGCACACATAAGCAAATGCTTGGTTAATAGTTAAAAATGTGTTCCTTCAATAACATTCTAATTGCAGTTTGATATTAGGTTCTAGCTTCCATTGTAGAGGTTAGAGTAGGGAAAAGCTGGATTAGTGGGGAAAGGGTATTTATTAACATTAACACCGACGGGTCAAGTAAAACAATAGTTAAGAGTCTGAGACTAAATGACTTCAAACTTCGGAGTTATCGCTGCATGATTCTAACACTCTGAGCAACAAACAACCCATTCTCTTTGAAACTGTCATGTTTTTTTGCCATATTATGACTTAAAAGCTTGTGAACATCAAAGTTTCCAACTCCAGCCTGTGAATCATCTGAGGAATAAATCAATGCTTACAAGTTGTCACTGTAACACTGACGAGATTTTTTTAAATCTTCCACGTCCTACTGATTATTAGAGCGCTGACTGGAAACGTGGAGTTCCAGCAAGGCTCACAGATACAACGGACCAGATGTCCATCCAGCTTTTTTAAATGTTTCCAATATTGATCTCTTTACTGTCAACTGAGCATCTGCAATGTTAGTTTTCACCATCCATGACTGAAGGTGTGGAATACTGCTTTGAAAGAGCTTCACGACCATCCAACAGCTAGCTTGTTTGGCTGGTTGGTGTCTGGGTGGGTGGGTGGTTCGGTTGGTTGGTTGGTGGGTTGGTCGGCCAGTTGGTTGGTCAGCTAGTTCAAATTTCCACTTGATGAAAGGAAAAAACTTTGTAAGGGACCCATCAATTGTCCAGCTCAGTTTGTGATAAAGAAATTTTGAATCATAGCTTTTTATAAGGATATTTGTAATTTCCTCAGTGAATGAATGAATGAATAAATCAACCAATCAATCAATAAATAGACAGACAGAGATGAAGCGATGTGACTGACATGCACTACTTTGGCTGGTGGTGTGCTGTCCCTCTGCAGCAGCGACTCGTCGCAGCAACCACGCCGTCTCCACTCGTCTGCCTCTGACTGACCGCTGTTAACCTTTCCCTGACTGAAGCCCCAAAGTACACGTCTGCTCCCATCCAGTCTATAAAAGCCTTGGACCCGTGTAATTAAAATCAACAATATTTCCCAGTTAATTACTGGGCTAAGCTAATTAAAGAAAGGCCATGGTCCTCACAGAGACTTTAAATACACAGCTGGGACAGAAGAATGCAGGAGACAATTCAAACACGCAGAAAATAGCTGGAACTCTGTGTAATTTTGGTCGTGGACCACAAGAAAAAATGTGGAATGTAAGCCAGAAATTATTCATTTAACATAAATGCTTGTTTTAAAAAACAAAAAAAATATTTAGGAAGTGTGTGTATGTGTGTATGTGTGTGATTATGTGTGTATGTGTGTGATTATGTGTGTATGGGTGTGACTGTGTGTGGGTGTGACTGTGTGTGTGTGTGTGTGTGTGTGTGTGTGTGTGCGTGTGTGTGTGTGTGTGTGTGTGTGTGTGTGTGTGTGTGTGTGTGTGTGTGTGTGTGTGTGTGTGTGTGTGTGTGTGTGTGTGCTTTGTTCACACACTCGTGAATCGTGCTCAGGTCTGTTCTGTGTGTTGAGTGTGAGGTCCGTGTCGGTCTGTGTGCTGCTGTCAGAACGGACTGCGTTGATCTGGACAGGGGGCGCTGTAGCTCCTTGAGCCGCTGTGACTTCTTGGGGCACTGTGGTATTTGGGGCCACCATGGCTCCCAGAGATGGACAGAGTACTTGACCCCAGTACTTGAGTAAGAGTACAAATACTTCTGGTCAAAATTTACTCAGTCAACACATTACTTGAGTAACAGTAAAAAAGTACTTGCTTTTAAATGTACTTAAGTATTCAAGAGTAAATGTTTTTAAATGTACTTAAAGTAAGAGTAAGAGTAAATTCCTATTTTTTATCTTTAATGAGAATGGACCTGACTGAATTACTGTCATTTTACAATTGTATATATAGTACCTTGTATCTCTTGTTTCAGAGAAAACTCTTTGAAAACACCTGCACTGATGTGCTTACCTGTAGAACCATTATGTTTTACTGTACCAAGCCTTCCCCAACATCTATAAAAATGGAAATAAAATTAATGGAATCATCAAAGAGGACAATTATGTCATTTTTACATTTATTAAACAATCCCCCCCTTCCATACACACACAAGACCAAATGGAGCCACACAGGCTCAACCAACTCGTTTAACTGGGGACCAAGTGGAACCCCTAAAGGACACACTGGTGGACTACTGGTTGAGAACCACTGCTTTACAACAAACTAAATCTCTGCTTTCAACAACTCAATGTTTACAGGAAGGACATATCCCAGTACCACAATATTTGTCTCCCCCAGACTGTCTGTATCCCCCCACCTGTCAGTCTGTCTGTCTGTCTGTCTGTCTGTCTGTCTCACCCCCCAATCTGTGTGTCTCCCCCTGCCCCCCAGTCAGTGTGTCTCTGTGGCCCTGTGTCCACCAGTCTCTGTCAGTCTGTAGTTCTGTAAAAATTAAGTGACTAGAGTTCTCTAGGTGAGACTTTTGTCAGTTTTTCTTCAGCGAACACAATAAGTATTTGAAAATGTACTTTCTCTTGTCTGAGTCCGCGTTGTCCTTTTTCACTTCTACAAACTCGAACATATCTGTAAGATGAGGCCATGGGTTTTTTTCCTCCACCTCATAAAACTCCGGCTCATCATGTTCATCAGATTCAACGAAGGCTTCTTCGGCAGTCGTCATTACCACCGCGGTCTTGTTTTGATAAGATTGGGTAGGGGATGACGTATTTCCGCTTTTACGTAAATCCCAGTTGAGAACGTGTACTGTGATAGGTTTTCTTCTTTGACGAACACTGCGTGAGGCCAATTGCGATTTTTTGTTTGTTTGTTTTTTGTTTGGTTTTTTTGGGGGGGGGGGCGACGACAAAAAAACAACAACAGGCAAACCTAAAAGTGACGAGTGTTCATGAGCCTTCCCAGAAATTAACTCGAGTAAGAGTAAAAATCTTTGCCTTGGAAATGTATTAGAGTAAGAGTAATAAGTATGAAAGAATTGTAGTATTTGAGTAAAGTAAAAATCCTAAGAATCTGTACTTAAGTACAGTACTTAAGTAAACTTACTCCTTTACTGTCCACCCCTGATGGCTTCTGATCTGCATGCACACTGAGTGACCTCCATGATGCCAAACATGCTAATACTAGCATTAATCTGTAAACCATAGCAATGGCTCTAGAACTGAGTTGTTATTGTGAGTCATCACTATATTAGTTTGTGCATGTGTGTGATGCTTATTGCCAAGCCCAGTTGAAGAGGCGGTGTGAAAAAGATGGTTTGTTTACCGTCTTGAAAACTTTTCAAAAATTACATATTCAATCCCATGTGAGTACGATATCCCTTTATTCATTGAAGGAAACATCGATAGGATGGACCTGAAAATAGGTATATAAAAATAGGCTATAAATAAAAATAGAGATAATACCACACATTTAGATTTAATTTTATGAATATAAAACTTACATTTTATTATATATAAGTAAAATGTCCCTCTCACCCTTGTGGGGTGGTATCTGTGTGTCATCCTCAAGCTCGGGTCCTCTACCAGAGGCCTGGGAGTCTGAGGGTTCTGCACAGTATCTTAGCTGTTCCTAGGACTGCGCTCTTCTGGACTGAGACTTCAGATGTTGTTCCAAGAATCTGCTGGAGCCACTCTTCCTGTTTTGGGGTCACTGCCCCAGGTGCTCCTACTACCACGTGGACCACATTAACCTTGACCTTCCACGTCTGTTCCAGCTGTTCTTTCAACCCTTGATACTTCTCAATCTTTTTGTGTTCCTTCTTCCTGATGTTGGTGTCAGCTGGAATTGCCACATCTATCACCACTGCTCGCTTCTGCCCTTTATCCACCACCTCTATGTCCGGTTGGTTGGCCAGGAGCTGTTTGTCAGTCTGGACGCCAAAGTCCCACAGTCCTGCCTTGTTGTTCTCAACCACCTTTGATGGTATGTTCTTTGGGATCTGGGTACTTCTAGTCCATACTGGGTACAGATGTTCCTGTGCACTATCACAGCTACTTGGTTGTGCTTATCCATGTATGCTGAGCCAGCAAGCATCTTACACCCTGCTACGACATGCTGGACTGTTTTTAGGGCTTCTTTACATAGCCTGCACCTTGGGTCAGATCTACTGTGGTAGATATTGGCCTTTACTGCTCTTGTACTTAGGGCCTGTTCTTGTTCTGCCATGATCAGTGCCTCTGTGCTATTTGTCAGTTCAGCTTTGTCCAGCCATTGGTAGGTCTTCTTGATATCAGCCACTTCTTCTATCTGATGATGGTGCATGCCGTGTAGGGGCTTGTCCCTCCATGTTGTCTCCTCTGCCTCCTCCTCCACTTTCTCGTCAGGTTTCTGTTGTGTGAGGCATTCACTGAGCAGTTCATCTTTTGGGGCCATCTTCCTGATGTACTCTTGGATTTTCAATGTTTCATCCTGGACAGTGGCCCTCATGCTCACTAGTCCTTGGCCTCCCTCTTTCTGCTTAGTGTACAGCCTCAGTGTGCTGGACTTGGGGTGAAATCCTCAATGCATAGTGAGAAGCTTTCTAGTCTTGACATCTGTAGCTTCTATCTCCCCCTTTTGCCAGCCTATGATCCCAACAGGGTATCTGATGACTCGAAGTACATACATGTTAATGGGTCGGACCTTGTTCCTACCATTCAGCTGACTTTTCAGGTGAGCAGTAGGACTTGCCTTTCTCTCTGGAGGTATTTGGTTGTGGTCGACTTCTTTGCGGGCTCCTCATGATTGGCATTAGCCTGTGGGATTCCAAGGTATTTGTAGCTACCCTGTATGTCTCCTATCCTGCCCCCTGGAAGGTCAACCCCTTCAGTTCTAATCATCTTGCCTCTTCTCGATACCTTCCGGCCACATTTGTCTAATCCGAATGACATCCCTATGTCGTCGCTACAGATCGTGGTGGTGTGAATCAGTGAGTCGATTTCTTGCTCATTCCTGGCATACAGTTCCAAGACAGTTCCAGACATTCCAGTATCCACATATGTGGCATTGAATCGTAGGCTTTCTGGTAGTCAATCCAGGCGGTGCGCAGGTTAGTCTGCCTGTTCTCACAGTCTCTGTGGACTGCTCTGTCCACCAGTAGCTGGTGCTTGGTTCCCCCGGTGTTACTACCAACTCCCTTCTGTGCCCCACTCATACAGTATATTGATCCATGTGCCTACTCATCTAAGGCCTTGTTCAGACTAGTCACCGATATCCAATTTTTTGCTCATCCAAATTGATGTCGCATATCTCGTGTGTAGTGTGAACATTCCCAATCGGATTTTTGCAGGACGGATTGAAACCACATTCTGGAGGTAGTTTCAAACAGAGGCGTCTGCAGTCTGAACAGCTCCCAACACTCCGATCTGATATGGCAACGTCATATTTGCGACGCAAGAGGAAGGCAACAGAAGGAAAAGCGTCGCGCATTACGGAGGAAGATATTGACGATGTCTGGTGTGTGTGTGTGTGTGTGTGTGTGTGTGTGTGTGTGTGTGTGTGTGTGTGTGTGTGTGTGTGTGTGTGTGTGTAGAGAGAGAGAGATGGAGGAGAAACTCAGAAGAAGAAGCAAATACTGTCAAAGTTTGAAGGAGAGGTAGAAAGAAGGAAAAGGAAAGGTCTCCTCACAGATTCAAAGTCGGACAAGTTCCTGTTTACAAAGTAGAAAAGAAGCAAACTGAGCACATGAAAGAAACTTTTTCATTCGGACTCCAGTAGTGAAGCACATTTAGTGAACTGACCACTCTTCTACGAGACATGCTTGTGAAACATTCCCCAGAACATGAGTTGGACGTCAGTCCTGGTAACTGGACCGAAGTTGATCAAGAGAAGCATATCCTCCCCTGGGCTCAAGCGGGTATCTACATGGATTATCAGCAACACACTAATTGCTTTCACTTTTCTAAAGAAACATGAAAGTAGGCTAGTTGAAAACAACAAGACCAGTCTTATTACATAAAAAGGTGACTTTTTTATGACATTGAACTCCTGAATACAGTCGGAGTGTGGCAGCACTGAAACATATTGACTACAATGACACAGCGGTATGGACGGTCAGAAAGCCAGGCTTCTCTGAAGGCTTGGAGCACACCATGAGGACAGAATGAAATCCCACTTGACAAAAGAGGCACAAAATATCCTAACTTTTTGACACAGGTCTCATGGCAGGATCCATCAACCTCCTAGTCTCTACCATAGACAAAAGTCAACTCAAACCTGGCCTGTGACCTGACAACATTCATCTTAACCAAAGCTTGTATTTTGCAAGAAAGAGGAGATAAAGCATAGGGACACCAGCAGCATTTCAGTCATGAAGGAAAAGCAGTCACTTAACACCATGGAGCCTGTAGCCACGGTGACAGAGAAGCAGAGAACAACACAATTCAATCCACAAAGAAATAGACGGATTGCGCTTGATAGTGTCAGAAAGTCCTTCTTCCCCGGTGGTTTGACATTCTGTTGCGTTCAGTTTGGCTCTATTCAACCTAATATGGACCACCAGGGGCTGAAATCAACAGCAGCTTTCCTGAAGACCAAAGCGACATCCACTGATGCGCTGAGATCTCAGATTCTATGTATTATCGGTTTATCGAATATGATTATGTTCTAGTCCATTGTCACACCTGCAGTTGTTACTGTTGCATGCCTAACAACAAATGAGGTTAATTCAAATTATGACATTAATTTGAATTAAACTTGAAATATATATATATATTATGGAAGAGGAACTTTATGGAAATACTCATATCCAAAGACATGTATTTAACTGAGAGGACGTCAAGGTAAAGTAACCACACACACACACACACACACACATACACATACACACAAGCACAAGAGTGCCAACAAAAGTTTTTCAAAAAAGTATAGATGCTAACAACTTCCTCCCCATATGTTTGGTTGGCTCCCAGGGTTCACTGTATCAGCGTCTGCTGATGTGGAATGAGTTAGGGTTAGGGGTTAGGGTTATGGGGTTACGGTTAGGGTTAGGGTTAGGGGTTAGGGTTAAGGGTTAGGGTTAGGGTTAGGGGTTAGGGGTTAGGGTTAAGGGTTAGGGTTAGGGTTAGGGGTTAGGCTTAGATTAAGGGTTAGGGTAGGGGTTGGGTTTAGAGTTAGGGGTTAGGGTTAGGATTAGGGTTAAGGTTAGGGGTTAGGGGAAGGGGCTACGGTTAGAGTTAGGGGTTAGGGCTAGGGTTAGGGTGAGGGGTTAGGGGTTAGGGTTAGGGTTTTAACTCTGGTCATGTATCTTTGCCCGGACAGAGATAGTTTGAAAATGAAGGAGGACAAAAATTCATTTTTTAAAAATACCCACATTTATGTTTCAGGGTCTGGATAGACTGAATTCCAATGACACACACACACACAAACACACACGCACACTCAGTCTCTTGTCATTTTGCTTACGGTCACTCTGTGCTACCATTTCGTCTACATGAGGAAACTTTCCTTGTTGGAGTTTTCTGCATACTTGTGAAAAGAGAGCAGTAAATAACACTGTCCCTTTGCAGATGACTACCATGTGTGCAACAATAAATTACAGAGTTTGTCTTTAACTCTGCTTCATAAAGATCCTCACACATACTGTACACACACATGTATTTTCGTCTTGTGGAGACATTTCTGTCCAACTCTTTGTTGTGTTTTTAATGAATTTTACAGACTCAGTCTGTCTGTTAGTTGTGTTTTGGAGACATTCTTGTGCTTATTACCAACATAATAATAGTGCCTCATCTAAATAGACAATTTCACAGGCAGTTTGTTTCTCAGCCTCACAAGTACATGGAATCTGCTTTCCTTCTCGTCTTTACCTAAAAACGCTGGCGTACATAATCACACATACAGAGGAACAATTTAACAGCTTGCTCTTTTGTTTTTTAAGAGAGTAAGATAACAAAATCTTGTTTGTAGAGTCAGCAGAAGCACACTTTAAAATAAAAGGTTGGCAAAGGTGAAAACTAGCCTGGTTCTATGTGAGGAAAACGTTTGTCTTCCAGAATGAGCCAGAGCACCAATTGGCTCTGCCTCCACTCTTCCTGCCAAGCTCAGCTCATGTACTGTATGAGCCTTCACGTTTAGTTGATATTTGAGAGAATGATATTGGTCCTCTCCCAGGTCTCAGAAATACAGGAAATAGTGAAACAGCATGTCTTCAGCTGGAAGAGCTACTTCTTTGGAAGCCGCTGGACATACAATCACAAACGTGTGTCAATACTGTCTATTTGTCATCAAAAACTTATCAGGGCAGCAGGTATTATAAAGTGAGCAGAAACCAAACTCAGGTGATGTAAGAGCAATAAATGATAGAGACTCAAAGACATTCACCCAGGGGACCTCTGTTCTTGTCCCATGAAAACCCAAAAGGAAAGATTACCTCCGCCAAAGAGGTTGTACTTCCTACTGGTCATGATTTGTCTCTGTTGGCAGGTTTACTCAACAAGTTATTCATTGATTTTGATTAAATATTTTGGAGATTTGGGGTAAGGGCCACACATCTGAATTTTTTGGTGGTCAAAATCATCATATAGACCCATACGGTTTTAAAAGATTCTTTACCAATGTTGGGCAGATACAACATTCTTGGTTTGGATAAAGTCTAACATTGTTGGACAAAATCATTAGACAAGTCCTCGACATTTAGCACAGAGTATTATTTCCTCCCCCTGCTGTTCCGATATAAAGTCATTTTATTTAGACATTCCTTTTTTATGTTGGATTTCTCCCTTTCATCACTTTTATTTTATTTTCTAGACTTCCTAATATTCCTTACCTCTCCCACCCTCATACCCCTCCACCCCCACCCCGCCCCCCCACACACAGACCCTCCAGGAAAGAAGGACAAAAAAATCCCTTTTTCTTTTTCACCATTTTGGCAGGAAAGAACAATTTGACTGTGTTTTAGCCAATGGACAGTGATCACACGGACCTTTAACCTCATCACCCTCTATAAAGGACTTTCTGTTTCCTGGTTCCTGGACACAGAGCCATCTTCCACCTGATCTTGTCCTCCCTTAATTAGCTTGTCCTCTCTATCCCTTCCTCGTTTATTCAATTTAATTTAATTCTTACCCTGACCATAACCCTTTACCCCACCCAACCCTATCCTTAACTGTAACCCTAACTCTAACCTTAATCCTATACCTAACTCTAATTGTAACCCTAGCTCTAAACCTACCCCAAAACTCTAACCCTACCCCCAACCTTTAATCCTATTTCCAACTGTAACCCTGACCTCCAACCCTGTCCCTAACCATAACCCTAACCGTAACCCCAACTCTAAACCTACCCCTAAATTCTAACCCTAACCGCTAGCATTAATCCCTAACCCTAATCGTAACCCCAACTCAAACCTACCCCTAAACTTTAACCCTATCACTAGCCGTAACCCTAAACTCTAACCCTTACCCTAACCCCAACCCTAACCCCTGACCCTGACCTCTAACCCTAAAACGATGTGCTGTCTGTGGCCTAAACCCACTGTGACTGTTTCACCAGCCCACAAGTGAAGTATGAAGGTCATGTCTACCTATAGCTGGTAGATTTCAACAGTCATGAGGTCTTTATGGAGCCATAGGAAGCCAAACTATTCCCTCCTTCCCTTACACAGAGGCATGGTTTTCTTGAAGTTTCAAATTGCTGCTCTATAAGGATGTACGGACATCTGTGAGAGCATGTATAGACCCACAATCCAGAGGTGAGATGTGGACAAACCAACATGTTCCTCCAACAAACTTGATTCTCTGGAAAATGTTTTTGTTTGTTTTGTCAGTAGTCATAGAGATTTTTTAAGTTTATGGTAACAGCATAGTAACATGCTAAACATTGGAACAACTATATATGTGCTAAATGTTTAGCACTCATAAGACTGATATTAAGGAATATAGTTTGAATAGTTTGCTTTGTGCAACATGTGTCTTACAAAATACTGGGTGTAGTCACGTTTCATTTTTAAAATTTGTGAACTTGATGCCTCACACTAATAAGTGTGAGGCTCTAGTTTAGTGGCTTTAGCAGCTCCTGACTGACCGTGAGCTTGGGCAGCAGAACTGTGAGAGTAGCCGAGGGTCAACAGAGCAGTTTCCACCAGCTGCGAGAACAGAATATCCTTCTTGACCAGGACAAACTCTGCATGCTCCTCCCTTCCCTCACATCCATCCGTCTGAAGGCCTCCATCCGACTGCTCCACCACACAAAAGACTGGGATCATCAGACCTGTGGAAGAGGATAAAACAAG
>NC_090787.1:19407500-19415000 GCF_040054535.1 Antennarius striatus
GCAGGGTGGTGGCTGTAACTCACAAGAGAAAAAAAAACAGGAGGCTTCGCAAATAAATCCAACCACTAACAGTGTTGTAGCAGCAATAAAGAACAAGTGAACAGAACATGAAGAGAAGTGCATGATGGGTGTTCAGTCTGCACCGCTCCTCATCTGGACTTCATCTGGCGCGGAGATGACGAGAAGGCTTTTCTTTCATTCCTCTAGAACAACCCTCCAGGGAACCCGACGCTTTCATCGACAGGTCCCGACTCGTCCAACCGCCCCCACTGACGATCCCTATCAGAACCGGGCCGCGCCGACATCTCGCCATCTGACCTGGACAGATACTGACATCACGGCTCCCTGAACACATCCTGCATCAGCTACTCTCTATGTGACTGAAGGGAAAGAATGTTCCAGTGCTCTTCTCTTCTTTACCTTTGCTAACCTGACGCCAATGCAGAGATAAGATTTTCACTATCGCCGCGTCATACGGGCCAAATGGGAACTGCCCTCTATTCTGAGTGGGGTTCCATCCACAGTGGTGTGACTGGTGTGACCCCCGATTTGTTATGGTGGACCCCATTCAGCAGCTCTTCTTCTACAGATCACCACTGTGATGTGTTACTATCCCTAACGTAACAACTTCACCATTTTTACAGTAACCGCTGTATGAAATTATATTTGTTTTTCATCATGTGCAGGAAGCTACATTCCTGCTGGAAGTATTTAATATCGTATTTGATTTGTTACTCTGGTTTGTTTCTTTGGTCTCTCAGGATGATTTCAATGTTGAGAGAGAGAGAGAGATTTTTGATATTTTAAAATCATGTTTATTCACTAAAGCCAAATTACAAGATAATTACGTTGACGCAAAATCAAAAAATATTCACACGAAAAGGAATTCACATCTCAAAAGCAAACAGTACTGTGTGTTTCCTGGGCAAATAAAACATCTAACTTTTTAACATTTATCAAACTAAACACAGAGGCTCTTGTCTCCATGTCCCCTGTTTTATTCACATTCCATGTGCCCAATTTTAAAGAGAGAGAGATCCTTCCATATTCCTGGTCAGAAACTACTGAACAGCACGTCTTCAAAGGTGTTGGCTGACAGGATGTTGCATGTTGTTTAATTATTAATTAAACAACACATGTTAATTCATTGAAATAAACTAAAGTTTAAACACAAAGTTTAAATTACACATTGAGGTGAATTTGATCTAAACCTCTTCTTACATCTTTAGTTGGTTCCAGGAAACGTGACGTAATTCTAAAAACCACTTTTTAAATAAACAAAAAAACAAAAACGTTAGTTGAATCAACCAGTCTCCAGGTCAAACTGTAGATAACCATTCCCAGTTCTGGATTGAACTTTATTAATGAATGTATTTTATAAAATTTGGCTAAAATGAATCTTTTTTTAAAGTTGACAAACAATTGTATTTTATTTTCTTCATATAGAACAGAAAAAGATGTCTCCGTTTTCAGCTGCTTCCTCTTCATTGTGGGTCACGGGGGTTCCTACATGCTAATAATGTAATATTTTACATTTTATTCTGATTTATTGTACAGTAACATGACATTATGTGCTTTAACTGTTTACTAGTGATTTTATGATTCCATCATTTTTAGTGGACTAATGTAAAGTGGAATAAAATGACGTGAACTTAATTTTGTTTGTTTTTTTAAACCGAGAACGGTGTAACTGGAAGTTAAACTTGTATCTGGTACATGAAGCCACAACACTGAGGGCTCAGAATAAAGACCAGCTTCATTAGAAATGCTCGTGTCTGCATATTGTATCATATTGTACAAAACCAAGCAGGAAAATATTCAGGACTATAACCTACACATAATCTGTATACTGTATGTGCATAATGTTAACAGCTGAATAGGGTTAACCTGTAACCTGATTGAACCTTAAAGATATATCCCTGATATTTTTAATCATAAAAATTATGCTGACTAGCCTTTAAATAGTGTGGGTGTGGACGTGTGCATCTGCTATCTGACGCCCACAGAAACATCCACTGACGGACTGATAAATGCTAATCTATTGATGGATTACTGCGGGTGTGTGGAGCAATAATCTGCGTCGGAGGGACCATCTGACAGAAAAGTGTGAGCACGACTCCAGCGGGGCCTAAAGGCACGACTGGAGCGACCCTGCTATCAGTGCTTATCATCGCTGCTATCTTCAGCTCGTCTGCGTTGATCCTTTGTCAGGTCGGTGATATTAACCGTGTCGTATGATCGTGTTAATAAAGATGTGATAAGAGCAACTGTTTGTCTCTGCAGTGGAAACAAAACCCAGCGTGAGCAGAGGGTCAACGCTCTCCGCTTCACTGCTGGTCTGGACAGCCATCAGCAATGTGAGCAGCTTCAGTGTGAGCAGCTTCAGTGTGAGCAGCTTCAGTGTGAGCAGCTTCATCCAAACCAGAACCTTTCTGCTGTCAGCAGCTGAAGCAGAGATGAAACACAGCGTCACCTTCTGATGTTGAGTCTCACACACACACACACACACACACACACACACACACACACACACACACACACACACACACACACACACACACACACACACACACACACACACACACAGGAAGCGTGTCAATAACACTGCAGCTCTCAGAGCCAAACTGAGCGGGTCCAACTAGAGATGAACTAGAGTAGTAAAAATACAACTGACCTCTACCGGCTGAGCTGAACTAACTCTCCTCTGAGTCTGTGCTGCTCTATCCGTCAGTCACCGTTAGAATACGGTCAGTTGTCTGACATGCAAACCATCAGAGGAACAACAGGACAGACTTCAGCTTCAGGGAAACATTCAGATGAGATTCTCTTCTGACACAGCAGCGTTACTGAGATGGAGGTTACAGAGCAGAGGAGGAGGAGGAGGAGGAGGAAAGGTCCTGCTATCACCAGTCACACACTCTTATGGACACACACATGCTGAATGAACACACACAGGTACGCACAGACATCAGACAATTAATGAGGCAAGAAAACGGGCAGACAACAGTCAGGAGGAAGCAGGAAAACAAGGACGTCCAAAAGAGTTTTGAAGGTTCGGAGCCCAAATGGGAACAACATGGAGTCGTTTGTTGTTTGTGTGGCTGTTTATGAGAAATGATTGCTGTTAGCGAACGCTACCAATTTACTGTTTACGACCACGACATGTTCCTATGAGTAGAGGCAGTGAGGAGGGTCTGACCTGAGCACACACACTCACAAACACACACACACACACACACACACACACACACACATATACACACACACATACACACACACACACACACACACACTCACACATACAAACACACACACATAGTGATACACACACACACACACACACATCTGAAAACACAGTAGGGTGTGTCCAGGATGCACTTTGGGGTGATGCCGAAAAGCTACAGAACACTGATGGGTTCTACTGGGTTCATACCAGTCACCATACAGCCTGCAGGTGTGAGGGGCTGCCTGAGTGTGTGTGTGTGTGTGTGTGTGTGTGTGTGTGTGTGTGTGTGTGTGTGTGTGTGTGTGTGTGTGTGTGTGTGTGTGTGTGTGTGTGTGTGTGTGTGTGTGTGTGAGCGCGCGCGCGCGGCCAAAGCGAACATCTGTGCGTCATGGAGAATTTCCAGTTATTCATTTCTTAGTCTAAATGAATTTCCATGGGATTCGGGATAATTACAATATAACAGTTAAAAAATCCCATTTAACAATAATCAATAATTAATCAAATGAATTCAGAGATCGAATCGAATTCACTATAGAACTTCACTCTTACTGCGTTGCGGCGCGTAATTCATGCGCCAAGCTCCAAACTTCTCCCGACAGAACGCAAATGACGTAAAGACTTAACGCACATTAAACCTGGACAGCTGACTGAAACCCACGGAATGTCTCAGTCCACGGTCACGGTGATGGCCGAACTCTTTCACCCCGCAGAGTCAACTTGTGTGGCGGGCCGGGACCGGAGCGGCTGCGTAAAGCCTCCCGTCCGGGCTGGAATGAATCCGTTCCAACGCGTTTTACTGATGGACGCCTCCTCACCACGACCAGTCATTTCAATTCGTTTCGTTCTCATGCCTGGATTTTAACGAACTGGTGAATTCCGTTAAAATGAAAGTTAAAAATATGTAAAATATTTCTGCTTTGGTATATAAATATTAACATAATCTGGAATGAAGGCTCTAACCCGCAGGGTTCAAGTTCCTCTCTGTCAGTTCTGTCCCTTTCAATTCACATGAGGATAAAAAGTGTAACGTTTCGTGGTTTGACAAAGAACAGTCAGACAGCTGGGGAGTAACAACAGAAAAAACACACCTACTTTAATGGAGTGGGAAGAAATATAGAAATAATGGAGGAGCGCTGACGACTTTATTCCATATTAACGTGCGTGGGGGTGGGTTTTTGTTCTGCTGTTCAGGACTGGTTCTCATTTCGCCAAATGCGTTCGGCTTCAGCTTCCTCACGCTTCACGGAGGAGCCCCCGACTTCAGCCCGGTCCCACAAGAGCCGTGAGCTTCGTGATCACCTCACAGCGTTCGGCTCGTTCCCGGACTGTCTGTCCCGAGGCCGCCGAGGGCTCCGACCGGAGGCTCCGGGTCCGGAGGTCCCCAAAGCACCGGGACGCGTCCCAAAGCCCTCCGTCCCGTGTGTGTGTGTGTGTGTGTGTGTGTGTGTGTGTGTGTGTGTGTGTGTGTGTGTGTGTGTGTGTGTGTGTGTGTGTGTGTTCTGAACCGGATCATCAATAATAGGTCAGTAACTACTGACGAAAAGTTCAAAAGTCACGCTGAGTGGAGAGCAGCTGAAGGAGCGAGACGCGTCCAAAACGAGCGTTCAGACAGAGATCCACCGTGAAGCTCATCAGTGTTTGACTCACACACACACACACACACACACACACACACACACACACACACACACACACACACACACACACACACACACACACACACGTCAAAATTATTGCTGTGATGATTTGATTTATATTCTTCTGAACGTTTGGAATATAGACGTTTGGAGACGGAGAAAACCGGTCCACAGTATTTACTCATTAAATTCCGTTTCTATAATGATCTGCAGCTCGTCGCGAATCTGTCTGAATTCTAAATAACACGAAAGCAAAGACTGCTAAAAGAAAAAGACGAGAGCAGAAATGTATCACACACCAGCAATTGTAGTAAAGCCTCCTCCATTTTTTAAAAACGTTGTCAAATTATCCGTTTTTAAAATGTCTATTATGACTAAACAACTCATATTATTTATAGTGAGTCAGATAGCAACAAATTAAGATTGTAATAATAGTAAGAACGGCAACAACAGCAATAAAAACAACAACAATAATAATAGTAATAATAATGATAATAATAATAATAATCTCCATCATCAGCATTATAATTACAATTTAATAATGATAATTATTTTTTATCCTTTTTAACAATAATCATTAATAATAATAATAGATATGATAATAAGTAACAATAATAGTAATAATAATCATTATAATAAAAATAATTAATTGTTATTATTTTACTATTTTCGATCATTGTTATGATTATTATTATTATAACAATAATAATGCTAGTAATAATAATAATAACAACTGTAACTGATTATAATTAACATTATTTCACATTGTTTCAATCATTTAAATTCACTTTTTAAATAATTTTCAGCATTTTACAGGGACTTCGAATCTGTTCTGTGTGCGTGTGTGTGTGTGTGTGTGTGTGTGTGTGTGTGTGTGTGTGTGTGTGTGTGTGTGTGTGTGTGTGTGTGTGTGTGTGTGTGTGTGTGTCCTTACTGTCTACGGCGTGTCTGAAGCGCTGCTGGCCGCTGACGAGGCTCTGTCCATGGATCAGGAGTATTGAATCCAGGGCGGACTCCGGCTGTGGCTCCTGGACGCGCCTGGGATGTCGCTCAAAAGCTGGACTCCTTGAACCCGGACGGGGAGCCTCGAAGACAAAAGTTAACGACTGGAGGTGCGTGGGAGGCGACGGTGGCGCACAGAAAATAGAGTGGAGCGAGCGAAGAGGTGGCGAAGATGCTGGTCCGTGTGGAAGTTGCGTCGGGGGAAGCTCACCGACCTCCTGACGCGGTGGAGCCTTCTCTGAGACCGGAGCGCAAAACAGAAAAACTTCACGTGTAGGCAACACTTTGTTTGGTCCTCCCGTGGAGTGTTGAGCTCAAAGCGCGTGGAAGTGGTGGAAGTCTCTCGTCCTCTGAACTCCTGGCTTCATCCCCGCAAGAGAGCGAAAAGACGCACATAAATCACTCCACGCCGCCGGACAGAGAGGTGAATCTCGAGTGGAGTCAAAGGTGCGCCAGAGGCGAACACTGGTGCGTAGGGGGTACCGGTGGGGTTGTGGGTGCAGACCCGGTTCTGTGGTGGAGTGTCACTTCCAATCTTTACCGTGCCAACGGGCGCACTGACTGATAGGGGGAGGAGAGAAGGGAGGAGAAACAAAGAGAGAGGGAGGGTGGTCGAGGGGGCGTCAGAAACCCATTCAAGCCCACGAAGCCTGATGTGGGCTGGATCTGTGACGTTAATGATCGTTAAATCCACTGGCGGGCAGACTCGGGCTTCCGGTGTCACCCGCGGAGGACAGGACTCTGTGCTCTGACTCCGGGCTCTGTCCCCACCCCCCCACCCCCACACAGACACAGGTGAGCGCATCACGGAGACCTTGACACCGGAAGGCTCATGACTTTTCCACCGTTGGGGGGTTCGCGCCTCGTGCAGCAGAAACTTATCTCCGCTATCAGCTCAGCTCTAATACTTCCACGCGTGAGTGTCACCCCACAGATAAACCCACCGAGCTGAAGTCCATCACCCGACGCGCGTTAATGAGTAGCCTGATAACACTCCACTGTCTCCGGGGTGCCCGTCACGCGTGTGTGCGGGACTGGAACCACTCGTGTCTGCAAAACACGAAGACCCACGAACGTAAACCCGACCCACAGTACACGGGTTAGACTTCCCGCTGAGGTCATCCGTGTAGTGACAGACAGACAGACAGAAGACAGAAGACAGACAGACAGACAGACAGACAGACAGACAGACAGACAGACAGACAGACAGACAGACAGACAGACAGACAGACAGACAGACAGACAGACAGACACACAGACAGACACACAGACAGACAGACAGACAGACAGAAGACAGACAGACAGACAGACAGACAGACAGACAGACAGACACACAGACAGACAGACAGACAGACAGACAGACAGACACACAGACAGACAGACAGACAGACAGACAGACAGACAGACAGACAGACAGACAGATAGATAGACGTGAAAATGAAATTGGTTTTAAAGACAACACGTGGTTTATTTTATTTTGCACGCTGTGTTTCTTTCCGTCTGTCCTGCGTGGACTGACCGGAAACGACAACAAGCGACTCTTTCTTGTCTTAACAACCGGGTTGAGCAACACAACTGACGCACATCGGGGTGTTGACGTGCAGAACCGCGGTCGGCACCGGTGAGAGGAGGCCC